>NW_026517836.1:0-1138 GCF_026319265.1 Colletotrichum chrysophilum | reverse complement strand
GGCCCGCGGCTGGCTGCGAGGCCATCGCGGGCGAGGGTTCTAGTTGTGTGGGATGGGTTTAGCAGTGTTAGTGTTGATATGGCGGACCCAGCGCAGCACTAACAGTGGGTGCTGGTGGATTGGTATGTAGGAGGGAGTTTGACATATCCCGCTGAGCCGTATGTTCTTTCGCAGAATGAGCCCATTACTCGGCATGTTATCGGTGCGATAAGACAACTCACGTATTTGTAAATTGTAACATCCATGATGAAGAGCTGTGCCCATCTTCCCCAAGTCCGATCAATGGTCATGTAGATCTCGGTTCCGGTTGCGAATGGTAGACAACAGCTAGTTTTACACAATGATGTTAGAATTTTGTTCCGAATCAGAGCGCAGATAACTTTCTTCCAGTCCTGTGTCTATGGATTTTGGCGTCTCTGGGCTATGTGGTATTGGGTGCTTAGTGAGGTATTCGGTCGTTTTGAAAATTTCTCCCTTGAATGCTGGATTTAAGCTCTGCTGGGATGATCTGAAAGCTAGCCTGTGTATATAGGTCGTTGTGACCTCAAATCTCCCGTTACGTGAGTTTCTTTATTGCTCTCTGTCTTTTCGATAGGCCTATATACATGACTATCTACTGGACGCCCTTTGCCCTACAACAGGGTCGCACCGACGTCAATTAACACACACACACACAATTCAGTTTGAGCTTCTGCGACATTTGGAAAGGGTTCTCGGCAATGCGCATGGCAGATACGACCGGCGGTTGCCGGCGCCACTGTTCAGACTGGCGGTCCGGTTCTGGATGTACAGTTAATTGAGTACAAATTCGTTGATAGCGCAACAGTTACTTCACAAGCGAAGACGAGTTCTTTACCATGGAACTTGAATAATCAGTTGAACTAGGAAGCTATTTTTCTTTGAGCTCGACTAAAGTCATGGCCGAAGTTGGCATACATGAAGGCTCAAGAGCGCGAAATCATAATCGTCCCAGTAAATCTGAAGGGATCTCAGCTTGCTCAGCGCTGCCGCCAAAGCCAATCTATCAAACCTACTAACAAATATACCAAACAATTGAAGCTATTCCCAACTGTCAATTAAACAATTCCTGACCCCTCAGATTTGATATATTGGGTTGATTTGGCTTGGTATATTATAT
>NW_026517835.1:0-1148 GCF_026319265.1 Colletotrichum chrysophilum | reverse complement strand
CAGGCTATAGCGTCCCGCCGTATATCATTGTTGCGGGCCAATATCACCTCTCCACCTGGTATACAGAATCCGGTCTCCCACACGATTGGGTTATTGCAACGTCTGAAAACGGATGGACAACAAATGAAAGAGGCCTAGATTAGCTCCAGCACTTTGACCGGCATACCAAACCGCGTGCAAGTGGCAGTTATCGCCTCCTTATTGTCGATGGGCATGAAAGTCACCACGCTGCTGACTTTGAGATATATTGCAAGGAAAACAATATCGTCACACTCTGTATGCCAGCCCATTCGTCTCATCTGCTTCAGCCCTTAGACGTTGGGTGTTTTGGGCCACTAAAGAAGGCTTACGGTCGACAAATTGAGGATAAGATGCGCCGGGGTAATATGCATATTATGAAGGAAGACTTCTTCCCCGCATTTCGCAACGCCTTCACGCAAGCCCTTACGGTCAAAAACATCCAGGGAGGTTTTAGAGGGGCTGAGCTTGTCCCTCTAAGTGCCGAAAATGTGCTTTCGAAGCTCGATATCAAGTTACACACTCCAACGCCTCCAGGGTCCCTTCCAACAACACCCCCCACGTGGACTTCTCAGACGCCAAACAACCCAACCGAGGCGTCTTCTCAGTCAGAACTCATTAAAAGGAGGATCTCCTGCCATCAGAATAGCTCCCCAACTTCAATTATTGAAGCTGTTGAGCATCTATCAAAGGGGGCGCGTGGATTTATGCACCAGATTGCCTTATTAAGGTCTGAGAACAGGATCCTTCGAGAGGAGAATAACATACTTAGCCGACGCCGGAGGGCAAAGAAAACCCGGCTTAGACAAGGAGGGAGTCTTACTGTAGGTGAGGCTGAGGACCTACTCAAGTATTCGCCGTCGGAACGCGTCGAGATACGACCAACCGTGTACAACCATTGGCCGAAACCAAGCATCACCCCACTCCGTGCCCCCCCGCCCGACTGGAAATCTCGACGCGTTCCCTATAACTTATCGGCATGAAAAGATAGATATTAAGTAAGTGCCCACTGATATTCCCTTGAGGATGTTTGAGGGAAGGCGAGCTGGCTTCCTCCCACACCTCTCGGGCGAATCTCCATGCAATTTGGTCTTCTCTCCTATGTCAAATGGTCACATACGACCATACCC
>NW_026517834.1:0-1156 GCF_026319265.1 Colletotrichum chrysophilum | reverse complement strand
AGGCATACCGGTGTACGTTGGTGCTTCTGGGTCTCACGAAATCCTCCATGACAGACTCAACAGTCTTCGTGGGGGATGACCGAGGCACAGAAAGGAGCAGGAAAGCCGAATCGGCTTCTTCTTCAACGTTAACGTTGAGGTGTGCATCACTCTTCTGAGTGATGACGAGCCATTGAGGCTCATCGTGCCCACAACTGTACACACGAATCCGTGGGAACAGCGTGGAAGAAACGTGGTACACCAGCATCGCCAGTGAAACAACTAAGTGCATGCAAACTTCGGCGGAGAGAAGTAAGCCGATGATCATGAAGACCTCCATTTCTTCCAATATCGCCGGTTCAAAAGGGTCGCAAGAGATATCTACCTTGGCTGGCCAGATCATAGCTCCTGTTCCGATTAGGATCGGGTTTCTAAGATAGTCACATCAGGGTCTTACGCCTCTTGGAACTTATCGTTCGCCAGATCTTGGTCCCATGACTTTTGGAACCACATTTCGCGTACCAGTTGGCCACCCGGTCTTTGGGCCAGTATGTATTCATATGCCATGTCCTCAGCTCCTTCAACCTCTGGATGTACTACAACAATCTTGCCAATAACAGTACCGTCAACCGCTCCTTTCAAAACCGGCTCTTCAATGTCTTGGTAGTTGGTTAAACCCGACGGGTGAAAGCGGACGGGCGGCGGAGGCGTCAACAAGGTGACGGTATGTCCTTGGGCAATCTTCCAGGCGAAGATCGCGGAGACTCCCTTCATGTAATTCGTCCATTGCACACTCGTCTTGTGGGGTCTTTTGCACTTTGGATGGGTCCAGTTCATCAGATCGCCCATGGCACTGGTAAGCGTTTGCATCCCACGCTGATTTGCCCATTCTTCGACCGTGGCATGAGCCACGCCGCTCCAAAGAACCTGCTTCTCATCAATCCAACTCTCGTTAAATTGACGCATGATTTCCTCTCCTTCCTTTCTGGTCAGATACTTGGGGCATATGATGTTGAGTAGCTGGTTGAATTCCGGGGTTGCCAGATGCCAGCGGTGGAATGCATCAGTTCGTTGACCCATTGTCGGCGGAATTGTCGTAAAGCTTCGTTATGGTAGGGGATCATTTGGAGAGGATATCTCTAGCACGCGCGTCGAGCTTTATTCGTTTTCCTTTGAC
>NW_026517833.1:0-1182 GCF_026319265.1 Colletotrichum chrysophilum | reverse complement strand
CATCCTCTAGTAGGGAAAAGTGAGGGGAAAGATAATCTGAAACGTAACCTACTAAACTGCTAATTACATAAGGTGCTTACGTAACTATACGTATTACATAATCAATATTATAGTTATAAGTTGTAATAAATAGAGTATCTTTATATAAGGTTTTATACCTTAAATGTTATTAGTTTATTTTATATAGAATATTAAAGTAAGTTAGTTAAGCGTTGTTATTATTCTTATATTATTATTATTATTATAAAAGAATGTTATATGTTAACAAATAGTTTTTAGCTTAATTATAAGTATATTAAATTATATATATAAGATCAAGATAATATTAGTATTTTAGTATTAATATATAAAGTTAGTAAACTTAATATTTCTATATAAAGCTTTATAACTTTATATAGAGGTTTTAGCTCTATTTAGCTCTATATTTTTAGGTTTTTAAATAATATTATATTACTCTTAGTTATATACTCCTTTCTAATTTGTAATACCTTATAATCTCTTAACTATAGCTAGTTAACTGTAATTAGATTTAGAACTATTCTATTAAATAATTATGAAGAAGTTTAAACTTAAGTAAATAAATAATATAATTATAATTTTATTTTAATTTATATTAATTAAACCTATCTTTATTAATTCTAAAATAATACTTTTACTTTTAAGATCTCTATTATAAAGTCTATGTAGAGTTTATTTTGAAATTATTAGAATAAATTCTTAAGCTTTTTTTTAATTACTACCTAGCTAATTTAAAACTTTTTATTTATTTATAAACTAAAAGGTTTATAATCTTATTATATACTTTTTAAGATATCTAAAAAGTATATTAAGTATAATATTATTAAAGTTTTAAGTAATCCTGAATAGTATTTTATAAAGCTATTTAATACCTATAATCTATAAATAAAGTTATTTAATTTATATCAAATTTAAGTAAGAATTCCTCTACATATTTGTATATTAATAAAACTATACTATTAACTAAGATATTCTTTATAAAGTATACTATATAATCCTCTTTAAATAAGTTTAAGTTTAATTATGTCACGGGCTAGAGCCCGGCCGAGATCTCCGGCTTTGCCGGAGCAGCTACCGAGATCCGGCTCCGCCGGATCCACTATTCTGCTGTAGCACACCGCCTAGCCCCGGTCTGCATCACTGCTGCTAGGCGCCTATCCCTGT
>NW_026517832.1:0-1195 GCF_026319265.1 Colletotrichum chrysophilum | reverse complement strand
AGCTTCTTCCCAAAGTAGCCCTTACCTCAACGCGTACACGACGCGTAGAGGCAGCCCCATCAGTGCTTGTGTTCACCGACGATAAGGAACTACAGCAACTCTGGGACCAGACCCAAGGGCAAGACCAAGTCTACCAGCAGGTATATAATGCTGTGAAACAACGAGAAAGAAGCTTCCCTCCTAGCCTCAAGCTAAAGGTCCAGATTGCTGAGTGTGAGATTGATAATGGTAACCGACTACTATTCAGAGACCGTGTCTGGGTACCAGGTAGTGAAGACCTGGATAGCGAGGCGAATACACTACGGACTCGTATCGTTCAAAGCACCCACGACTCAGTACTTAGTGGCCACCCTGGTAGAGATAATACCCTCGCGTTAGTCAGTAGACGCTTCTACTGGCCTGGCCAGTCACAGCTAGTACGACGCTTCTGCCGCAACTGCGATGGCTGCGGGCGAAGCCACATCTGGAGAGAGCATCGAAAAGGACTTTTGAAACCTCTACCAATACCGCAGCGTATACGAAGCGACCTCGCTATGGATTTTATTACCGACCTTCCCCTTACGGATAAGGGTGAGGGATACCTTTGGGTAATTATCGACCGGCTAGGAAAAGGCGTAACTCTTGAAGCTATGGAAAGTATGGAAGCTGAAGCCTGCGCTGAACGATTCCTGAGTTGCCACTTCCGCTTCCACGGCGTCCCTACATCAATTGTGAGCGATAGGGGAAGCAACTGGACAAGCCGCTTCTGGCGACAGTTCTGTAAGCTGTTAGGAATAGAACAGCGGCTCAGTACTGCATACCACCCACAGACTGATGGAGGCCCGGAGAGGATGAATCAAGAGATCCAGGCCTACTTACGCAATTACGTCACATACTCGCAGAAAGACTGGGCGTCCAACCTCCCAGCAGCTCAGCTAGCGCTATGTAACCGCGATAGCAGCGCTATAGGCATGAGCAGCTTCTTCTTAGAACACGGATACCACCCAGAGCCTGTCCGGGTTCAAGAGGCAGACCCAGAAGACCATGAGGGCCCTCGCGAGGACCTGGCACGCAAGTTGGTAACAAGGCTCCAGGACGTGATGGATATGGCACGGTCGACCCTTGCCTCAACGCAGCAACGCTATGAGGAGCTGGCTAACAGGAAGCGCCAGCCTACGGAGAGACTAGAAGCAGGCGACAAAGTCTGGCTTCACAT
>NW_026517831.1:0-1207 GCF_026319265.1 Colletotrichum chrysophilum | reverse complement strand
GCCAAGGAACCCCTGTAATGTCGCCCGCGCCGCAGATTTCCCGCATCGTTGGGCAATCTCAGTCTTTCGGGTAAATGCTCGCTGGATGCCGCCACGAGCTCATCTCTTGTATGGGGTCGCAGGTTCAGCTGACCGCAGGTCATTGTACAGGAGGACGGGTCTTCCGGGGCCATGAGTTGCTGCCAGCCACGCAGAAAGCCAGCTTGACTACGTACCAGGCCAGATATAGCTCTTTATGTACAATGGAGGCTATTTCCCATGTCGCTTAGCGGGGACCGCCGGTAGGGGACGGCTCCCGTGGGGCATCACCACACCTCACACGGTAGAAGCACCTTCGCGCAACATAAGGCGCGCGGCGGGCCTTTGGCGATCAGATTTAGCAGTGGAAATGATCCCCAATTTCCTTCATCACAGTTGCAATCATCAGCATCAGTATCAGCATCAGTATCGGTATCAGCATCAGCATCAGCACCAGCACCAGCAAACACACACAGGAGCAAAGCAGACCATTCTGTTGTCATTACCTTATTGTCCATCCCCTACCTCAAATACAGTGTCTGGTGGGAAGCCCATTTAGACTGGGCTCCCCTCATCCTCTCGCGGGCTCGCTCTCCCTTCCGGGGCCTTGTTTGCCTAGTCGTGCCTCTCCGTCAGCTGAAAGGTATGTGGTGATCTGATCCTGTGATGGAGGACATCTCGATCGCATCTGACATACTCAAGTAGGGCCGCGTGGTCGCGAGGCTCCTCGTCATCGCCTTCTTTAAACGCGGTTGCCCAACCGCCGAGATCGTCCGGACTAGACTATCTTCTCATGTGCACATTGCCCCATCACTGACGAGAAGCAAGTTTAGGTGCAGGGAGACCGGGCTAGGCCTCCGCGGTTTGCTGGACGGCAATCGGCCCACTGGCCGGACCGACATACACAGCTCACGTTCGGCCACTGTCACCTCACCTCAACAATAGTTAACCTATTGCTGATGTTCGACGTCAACCGCGGGACCGCCGACATGGCAACGCAGAGCCGCCTCGTCCCCGAATCTCGGGAGCAGAACGAACGCAAGTCACTGGAGCAGGAGCGGAACGCTTGGTTCGCCACCTTGGACAGCAACAGGCTGCAGTTCAAGGAGGCAAGAGAACGTATTAGGGCCGCCTGCGATCGCGCGCAGCAGAACGTTCGAATCGAGCTGGCAAACCAGGCCCGACTCAT
>NW_026517830.1:0-1209 GCF_026319265.1 Colletotrichum chrysophilum | reverse complement strand
TGCTGGTCCTGCAGTAGATCTATATAAACGATTGGCGTATATCCCTTGTAAGGCAATCCTGGCCTGTGTATGTAGATAACTGAGTAATGACTGTAAGCGGTGAGTTTCATATAAGCGAGGGGATCCCTAGTTCTGACACCGTGACATTGGCATTGAGGGCTGGGGAAATTCCTGTCCTCTCATTGGTCGAATTCTGCCGCATTAGGTCTGGGCGGTGAGCTGTGCAATATTCACGCGCCGCCTTATCTTCATTGCAGGTGGACAACACTAGGAGGTATCCATATGGAGGCATTAATGTCCTATTATCATAAAGTCAGCGTGATGCTTTTTGTTGTATGAGTCTGGGCTGACACGGCGCTCTCCTTTCATCTTTGGCCACTCGTCGCAAGGGGCCCTTTCCATCCGCTGTCGCCATTGCCATCACGCAGTTGACGATTGTGATGCTGTTGGCCATGGTGCGGCCTGAGTTATGGTCGTTCGCTTGCTACTTGCGATGGTCTTGCTGCTCGATTGACTGCATCTCCTTGCAATTGTGACAGACGTCGAATTATTCTCCACGTCCATCACATCGAGACGTGTCTGTATCTATGGCGGCATCTTGAAAGGTTAGTGCGGTTCTTACGGGCCCTTCCCTTCCATATTACTAAGCCCCGCAAGTACTGTGCTAGCCTTCAACATGCTGAGACAGGTTAGAATTGTGGCACAGTGGGTCCACTCGTGACAGGCATGCTTCCAATCGCCTCACACGCGCGAAACTCAATAATGTTGAATCATTTACTTATTGTAGATAGGGAATAATCAGGCTACTTAGTGGTTTACCGTAGAGGGTGGTGTGGAAGCGGAAAGCATTATCTTGCTTTCTAGGGTAGTGAAGCTGAGGAGGTTTAACAGCCTATCACTTTGGGCAAGATGGGATTTAGCTGGAAGCGCCCAGGCAGCAAAGTAGATGCCTGAGGTTATAATCATCTTTTTAGAATCACGCCCAGGAGCAAGACTAGCCTTTCAGCGTCTGACGACACATCCACCGTCTGAAACGGAGTTGATCGGCTAGATTATGTTCCATGCAGTTGTTACGGTCAGCTATCCGACAGTAGGGTCTGCTAACAGAAGTTGGGGATTGACGTTTAAACAGTACACTGGGGTCGTGGTCGTAGGTCGTAGGTCGTAGGCTGTAGTAGATCAAGTCTTCAGAGGCTAAGGTGATCAGTC
>NW_026517829.1:0-1228 GCF_026319265.1 Colletotrichum chrysophilum | reverse complement strand
CTTCTGGAAGAAGACTCACATGTATTTAAAGATGAGAAGGGCACCACTCTTTCCCAGAATGGTTCTTCTTTCCTCCAGCTTGGAATGCTCGTAGTAGTAGGCTAGACCAATGGCACCGACCTTGTCCTAGACCCTTACAGTCTAGGATATGCTCTTATATGTTACGGTCAGCTATCCGATAGTAGGGTCTGCTAACAGAAGCTGGGGATTGACACGTAGTAACAGTACACTGAGGTCGTGGTCTGGATCGTAGGTCGTAGGCTTGTAGTAGATCAGGTCTTCAGAGGCTAAGGTGATCAGTCTTAGACTCAACGAGTATTCGTAGTGAAGGTAAGCTGAGAGTATCCTGAGGATGAATACTAATTTGATTGCTGAAGAGCTATGGAAGTCTGACCATGAGCCAGGCTCAGGGTCATACTATATACAAGTCTAACTCTGAACATGTTCCTTTGTACCTTGGGTCGATCCGGATCATTCTGATCTAGAATGATCATTCGGCCCCCAAGCCGTGTTGGATCATATTGATCCAATGTGATCGTTATCTTATCGTCACGTGACTTGTACCATAGTTCTTCCGTTTCCGAGCGAGTCCCTGTTGTTCCCGTGATCCTGCAGTACAAATGTCCTGTCCTAGCCGCCCGACGCCCAAATGGGTCGGTTAACTGTTATCCATGCATAACGGGTCGTAACATTATTAAATATTTTAAGACAAAATAGATTATTATAATTATATTAGTAGAGGATGAAAATATATTAATAAGTAATAGAAAAATAATATTTCTTTAAATCTATTATAATTTAAAAAAATAAAATGTTTATTTTTAAACTTATAGATATTATCCTCTTTATTTGTAATAAACTAAATAAAACTATTACTATTTTTAAGATAATAATTAAAGAAGTAGGAAATATAATATTATTTTAGTATTTTAATATAATAAGTTATAATAGTATAAAAAAGGAGATACTTATTTCTTATAATTAAAGCGATTTATAATCTTTTTATATACCTCTATTGGTAGTTATAGAGGTTTCTCTATAAAGCTTAGGTTATCTTAGCCCTCGAATATTTCCCTATAAGAGTTATATGTAAGGGTCTAGGACAAGGTCGATGCCATTGGTCTAACCTACTACTACGAGTACAATAAATCTTCTTGAAGAACAGGAAACAGAACCATATCCTCCCTATTTCCTGGGCATTCTTATAACCTTGCCATTGACCTTGTCG
>NW_026517828.1:0-1235 GCF_026319265.1 Colletotrichum chrysophilum | reverse complement strand
ATCTCCCAGGAGGTGATCCATGACGCGAAATCCTTAGGCACACTAGAAAGGATCTTCGTGGCTGTCTGGTATTTTCGCCGAGCTGCAATCTGCTGTTCCCTCTCAGTAGCACCAACACTTGTCCTTAAATTGGTCTACCACGTCCTGAGGTCCCACATTGCACAACAGGAGCTCTGTCGCAGACCATAGTCTACCGAGTCAATGACCCAGTACAATGTCTTTCCCATGCCCATGCCAGATAGGCTGGAAAAGGGCGACATCGGAATCGTTGCTGGACTTCATCACAGCCTATTCCGGCTCTGTATATGCGCCTCGCTCAATAGGGGCTTGTGACTGGGAGCTGAGGGCCTGGCATAGCTCTGGCTGAATACCGAATGAATCTCCTGCAATAAACCTTGTGTTTATTGCATCCGTCACCTGCTGGTCAGATGCGTTACCGCTTCCGGTTGCTGGCAGCATACTTGAGGATGTGGAAACGCGCCCCCGAACTTCATAGTCATGGTCATGTTCTCAGCCTTGCTGCCGCCGTGAACCTCTTTGGCAGCTGTGGTTCTTGCCTCTAGTTTGTTAGGAGCAGCGGATTGCAGGCGCTCTGGCCCACTGTCTAGAAGAGAAAGCTGCCTGCCCAAGCCGGAGTGCTCTTCTGCCGCTGGACAGCCGACACGATGTGTCCCGCCCCGCCCCAGGAAGAAGCCGAGACTGACTTGAGTTCGGCCTCAGCGCTCTCACTTGAAGCCTAGTCCGTCCGTTCAAGATAGGGCAAGGCGAGCCATCCGCAAGGGGTGACTTCCTACAGTCCCAAAATGGTTAGCGGACAGCGTGACGAGCGCGCTAGGGACATCGGCTGTGCAGCACATTGGAGCGATCTATCGTCCGTGTCGCGTAAAGTGGAGTATGAGGCAGGGTGAATAGAAACTTTGCTTAAAGTCATTGCTGACGCAAGGTGGGGCGTGAGGCATGGTGACAGATCATCAGTATGGCCAATAGCAGCATAATGAATGTGGGATAAAAGTTGGTTGTATTCCTTAGTGTAATCTGCTGGTCCTGCAGTAGATCTATATAAACGATTGGCGTTTATCCGTTGTAAGGCAATCTTGTTAGACAAACGATGTTGATTTAATGCAATACCACTGAGGTCCATTGATCAAAAGGTGATTGTTCTGCTTGATTGAGGGATTTCCTCCTATCCAGGTCCGAGCGGGGTTCTGTCTTGTATTTACCCATCATCACCGGTT
>NW_026517827.1:0-1263 GCF_026319265.1 Colletotrichum chrysophilum | reverse complement strand
GCAAGCCTGTTGGCAAGCGATGGGCCAGGCGGTTTGTGGACTCACAGCCTGCTCTGAAAACCAAGTTTAATCGTCCATACGATTATCAAAGGGCTCTTCAAGAAGACCCTGAGGTTATTTCAAAGTGGTTTGCGCTATTCCGCAACATGATGACCAAGTACGGAATCCAAGAGGAGGACCTATACAATTTCGACGAGACTGGCTTCATGATGGGCATGATCACCGCGTCAATGGTGGTAACACGCGCCGATCGACGTAGCAAAGCAAAGTCTGTCCAGCCTGGCAATCGTGAATGGGCTACAGTCATTGAATGTATCAATTCGGGCGGGTGGTGCATCCCTCCGTTCGTGATCGTCAAGGGCGCATATCACCTTGCCAGTTGGACCACGGAATCAGGTTTTCCGGGCAACTGGGTCATCAAACCCACGGCTAATGGATGGACGGATACCGAGACGGGCCTTGACTGGATGAAACACTTCGACAAACATACTAAGAACCAAACGAAGGGCGTCTACCGGATGCTTATTATCGACGGCCATGAGAGCCATTTATCGGCTGAATTCGACGATTACTGCAAGCAGAACAATATTGTAACGGTCAGTATGCCTGCACATTCGTCGCATCTACTACAGCCATTAGATATTGCCCTTTATTCGCCTTTGATACGCGCATACGGTGATGAAATCAACCTATTCATCAGAGCCTCCATAAATCACATCACCAAGTCTGAGTTCTTTATTGCCTTCCACCAGGCCCACAACAAGGCTTTTAATGAGGAAAACATCAGGTCTGCTTTCCAAGGCGCTGGAATTTCACCATGGGACCCAGAAAATGTCATTAGAAAGCTTGATGTGCATTTACGGACGCCTACACCTCCCATGGCCAACCCTTCAACACCACCACCTTGGCAGTCACAAACGCCCACTAACCCACAACAAACCGTCTCGCAGTCCAACTTTATCAAAGGTCGGATCTCTGCTCATCAAGGAAGCTCACCGACACCAATTATTGCTGCAGTTGAGCAATTATCAAAGGGTGCGCAGGCAATGGCGCACTCAATCACTATTTTGACTGATCGGCTTCGTACCCTTGAGGATGCGAATGTAGCACTTGCTAAGCGCCGGAGGGCTAAAAGAACGCGGGTCCAGCTTGGAGGGGCACTTAGTATAGAGGAATCTCAGGTTTTGCTTGGAGGGAAACAAAAAGGGAAACGTCCAGCACCTCAAGAGGACGACGAGGGGGGTCCATCAAAGAGAGCCCAGC